>NC_083278.1:2325000-2365000 GCF_963506605.1 Zootoca vivipara | reverse complement strand
TGCTATGGCTTATTTTATGGGTATGTCTTATTTTAGGAGAAACAACTGATTGTAAGCCTCTGTGGTTTTTTTTTTAAAAAAACAACAACCATGCACTTTCTCTCCCCAGTATAAGTCCTCAGATATTTGCAGTGGCCACCCCCCACCCCATTTACAATCCCCTAGTGTATTTATAAGAAGCTGGTGCTTTATATATGTATCATATGAAGTTGGGTATTTTGTCTTTTTGAATTGTGGGAGGAACAAGGTGAATCTTCTGTGAAATAAATGATAACTGGCCAGAACAGCCATTAAATTAAATTTGAGGAATGTCTCATTTTGGAGTAGCAGAAGGAAGAAAAGAATTGCCTAGGATTCCACACACCAATGAAGATCTAACGAGAAAGACGGAAACTCAAAAGAGTGGAGGAACTAACAAGAGGAATGGGAAAACACCACTAGCTTTGTATGCCCTGAAGGAGGGCATGTGACCACAGACCCTTCAAGTGTCACGATGCAGCCAGCATGACTCAATCACTACTGGCGCACGGAGGTCCATGACTGAAGCCAGAGCGCACGGAAATGCCATTTACCTTCCTGCAGTAGCGGTATAGAAGTAACCATTGGTAGTGCTGTAGGGATTCTGACATGAAGACAAATAGGATATTGGCAGCAAAGGGAGGTGGTCTTTGAAATCCTCTCACTTTATCTGGACTGATCACATTTTGAAAAACTCAAAGAATAACAAACAAACAAACAAACAAACAAACAAACAAACAAAAACCCTCAGAATATTTGTCTTAAATACGGAGGTCTTAATTGCAAAGAGCTTTAACAAATATTTTTAACTGGAGTAAGAAAATATTTCCAAGCATTTACCAAGCTGACTATAAAGGTAAAGGTAAAGGGACCCCTGACCATTAGGTCCAGTCGTGACCGACTCTGGGGTTGCGCGCTCATCTCGCAGTATTGGCCGAGGGAGCCGGCGTATAGCTTCCAGGTCATGTGGCCAGCATGACAAAGCCGCTTCTGGCAAACCAGAGCAGCACATGGAAACACCGTTTACCTTCCCGCTGTAGCGGTTCCTATTTATCTACTTGCATTTTGACGTGCTTTCGAACTGCTAGGTTGGCAGGAGCTGGGACCAAGCAACAGGAGCTCACCCCATCACAGGGATTCGAACCGCTGACCTTCTTGATCAGCAAGCCCTAGGCTCAATGGTTTAACCACAGCGCCACCTGGGTCCCAAGCAAGCTGACTATACAATACATATATTACTGAAGTATTTAAGAAAGTTTGCTTAGTATCAAATCAAGTTAGTGTTAACCAATACATACTTATTTTAGTACTGCCATTTGCATCATATCTAAGTGGAAGAGGTGTGGATTGCTCTGTGTATGGCAATAATCGCCAACATTCCCTTTATATACTGTGTAAATGTTCAAGGCACTATGTCAAGTATATAAAATCAAATACTATTTTGATATGAAAAGACAGTCTATGCCCTCACATAGATGCATTTTTGGTTTTCTAGTCAATACCTAGCCAACTCATGTTTGTTATTTTTTAAAATATATCTTCCATGCATGATATGAATGTGAAATAAATTTAGAAGAAACTTTTTGCAATATATCTAAGTCTGAAAAATACATTATCTACTCTTCTGATAATAGATACAATGAGATGTGGTTTCCCCACTAATACTATCGTTTGTGTCATATATTTTTTTGTTAGCAAGTAAATATAATTTACTCTCTAATAACAACAACAAAAAGATAAAAAAGAATACTAGAAAAAACCATGCATATCATTATGGCTATTACCAGAAAAAAAGAAAATACATTTTCCAGAGTTAGATATATTGAAACAAAATTTCTTCTAAATTTATTTCATGCTTGGACATATTTATCAATTTCATTTTTTAAAAAAAGTACAAACAGAAGTTGGCTAGGTAATGAACAGAAAACCAAAAATGCATATATATGAAGGCATCTTTTAATCTGATTATCATTGCTGATTTAGTATACTTGACAAAATTCCCTGGAACCTTAACACAATGTAAATTAATAACAGCATCTGCCTGGATATTTAGCTAACTATAGTTAATTAAATTTTTAGTTTACTAGATTTTTTGTTAGCTAAGGGAATGTATGGCGTTCCAGTGTAAAGTCAGACTTGTAAGACGGCACTAACATTAGCCTGGGGTGATATTAGCTGTACAGTCGCATGTAGTGTGAGACAAATACATTTCCTTCCATTGAGCATTATTTAATTTTTTCAATATCAGACCATTCATTGTTTCAAAGCATATGATCCTGGTGAATCTCCTTCCTTCCTCCCCACCACAATTCATGACAACAACCATTATTTAAAAACCCATCTGATATACAGTGGGTTGGATCTCATCACAACAACACAGTTCATAAAATCCCAACTACAGTATATGCTTTAATCCTTTTTGGCTGCAGCAGCTACGCAAAGCATTATACACTTAAAGAAAAATCCCAACCTGCCACCCTGAAAAAAATAATAATTGTGGCACGTCAGTAACCAGATAGTATTCTCAAATTTCAGTGATCTAGACAGTGGAGCCTTCCCCCTATACTGTGCTCTGTTTCATGTGGTACAAGGCTTTAACTGGCCAAATCTCCCCCCTCCTCCCCACACTGAATCAGTAGAACAGTGAAGATCTTTCTCTCTCTCTTTTTTTAGCAGTGGCATATCAATGAGGCACAGATGTGTATTCCAACTCTGCATGGATGAGCACACTGTTCAATAGTGCTGGCTCACACGGTATCAGGGCAAGTTATCACTTCCCATGAAGGCACTCTTATCACCAGGGCCCAGAGAGGTGGCTGCAAATCGCAGCCTTTTTATTTTCAAGGCAGTTTTGCTGAACATTCAAGCTTCAAAGATTCACACTTCCAAAACTCTATAAGAGTTTGTGAACGCTCAATTTGCCAAAACTGTTTACAGTGTAATTGGGCACCGTACCTGTGTCCATGAGATAGCGAAGGCGCTTCTCCACCAGCGCGGCACGGGTGTCAATTTGCTTTTGCTCATTCTCTAGTGCTGCCAATTCTCCTACAACATACTGACTGGTGTCTTTGAACCCTTTCTGTTAAAAAGAACAAACAACAAGAAAAGGCATCAGTTGTTAAGTTGCATTTTTTCCTTCCCAGAAACACTTAGTAAGGCACTTACCTAAATATCATGCTTACTACCAAACCTGGAAACACAATTCATAAATCTCAACCATCTGCCAAATTTCATTATGAGGTGTGTCCCATTAAAATCACTTATTGAAAGTTAGTTTTAAAGTTTCAAATCTCTTTGCTAACTTTTGAATTTCTATACAATTTTTCTTTTAAACCTGTGCCACTATAGATTATTATAAATTATCTCAGAAAAGAATCAAAGTGTTTAATACACCATGGGTCTAACCTATAAAGCTGCTTTTTCTACTACAATTGGGGGGGAATACTCCTCAAATTTTATTTCATCCTACACAGCCAATTTTTAGCCAGGGAATCTATAGTTAAATATATTAAGATTTGTGATTTGAAACAAACAAACCCCCCCAAAAAAACACAACAACCATAAACACCATTCTTTTCTTTGTGTATCAATCCCTTGTGTATATTTTAATAGTGCTATTCTACAAAAATAACAGTAAAATGTCTTCTGGTTTTACCCCACAGTCTGGTAAATGCATTGCTAATTAATGCTGTTAAGTGGCAACAAAAATGATTGAATAAATGCTCAGGTGCCACCGCCATACTGCAAAAAGAGAAAAAGCCTGCAGTCTAGTTTGGGTTCATTCATCCCAACCTTGCAGTGACATCATTTTAAAATTTCCACATCTTTCATGTGATAAGTATAACGTAGAGCTTGTCCAAGAAAGAAAGAAATATGAAGAAGATGTATTACCGGTTATTAATGCTATCCTGAAAGGCACGACAGAAGACAGCAGATCTCTCAAATGTTCTGAACTTATCAGCTATAAAATTGTTTTAATGCTACTAACGAAAACTACCAATGGTGGTTCTGACCAGGCTAGAGATAGATTCCTCTCAGTTCCAACTGGGATGCAATTTATATCTAAAACAGTGTTTAAGTAAATAGGGTAGTTAAGTCATCATATGCTGAAACTGAAGCTCTGTTTTGGCAATACAAAAGTAAGGTAGATGTACTTTGGAAGCACCATTAAGCCTCTTTGAGGATGTTAATTAAAACTCACTGAGAGCAGGTTAGAGCTGAAAAGCTAATTTTGGGAATCCAATTGTCTTTTGCAAAGGAATGTATATATAGATATTACATTTTTAGGAAGGGATAAAATACGCTATTTCCTTATCATGTCTCTACTAGTTGCTGGATGCGACAGCCAGCCACAATAAATTATTTTCTCCTTAAACAGTAGCTAAATGAATCAATACACAAAGTTTTTTTTTGCAAATTGTGATAAAAGTAAAAGCTCACAAGGTGGTACCTCTTAGAACCCATGGACAGTGTAGTTGTTTTAGGACAGGGCAGACATGCAAATTTATAGGACACCAGTCCTCCATCACCAGAAAGAGGAAAAGAAGCTGTGAAAGAAAGGCTATTTTACTTTTCTCATCCCCATCCCCCCAAACTGGTTGTTGTAGCCTCTCAAGTATAGGAAGGGAAGAGGTAATGTGGGTGGAAAAACAATAATGAAAGGTAACTGCCTACTATTCTTCATAGTTAATTGAAAATATTACAAAACCTTGCCAATGACAGCTCTCAGGACTGTACAAAATACTGCAAGGTTAAAAGGAATGCTGTGTCAGGATGAAAACTTCCCCAGAGTTCATATGTACAATTTGCATATATATTATGAACTTGCTGAGCAAGACCTCTTCAGCTTTATTAAAGCACAACTGTTCTTAAATAAAAAAATTATCAGCTGGCAAATTGTTAGACATGTGGTCATTCAGTATAAGAATTTAAACACTTCACATTATCTAGATGGCACTGAGCTCCTCAGCAAAAATAACTACTATTTAGACAAAAGGTGGAAAGCAATAAAAAAGTCACAAAAATTATGTGGTACCTCTAGACCAAAAAACAAACCAACCAATCCTCAAAACCAAAAACAAAAGGGGGAGGGGTGGCAGAAGGGGAAAAAACCAGAAATAAAACATATTCAGGTCAAAACTTGTTCTTCTTCCTGTTTCTGTCCCGCAGCTGTCCATCAAAAGCAGCTTTCTCCCTGCGGTCTATCAAATATTTCCCTCACAAATCAATTTTACACATGATCAGCCCATACCCCTACTGAGCTGAACCTCCCCGTTAATTAAGTGAAGAAATTACCATATATATTATATTAATGCAAACATCATTCAGCTAGTAATTCACGGCTGATCTGGATAATGGAAAGGTTGAACACCCATTAACCCAAGCCAACAAAATGGGTTGGCTGAGAAATTCTAGCAGGTCTCATGTGACTTTTTCCTCTAACTGCAGCTCTGCGGTATCTGCTATTGTAATAATTAAAATCCTCCCGGTAGATCAATACTGGAATCTCTTTATGGGAAGTGCCCTGATGGAAATGTCTCAAGGAAGCTGGAGCTGTGGAACTCTGAAAAATTCATTTTTTTTAATCTGACAATTATCACCACGCTGCAGACTAATTCAACAGCGCACCCCTCTCACTCTGC
The DNA here is from genome assembly GCF_963506605.1 of Zootoca vivipara. Lineage (NCBI taxonomy): Eukaryota > Metazoa > Chordata > Lepidosauria > Squamata > Lacertidae > Zootoca > Zootoca vivipara. The sequence continues at coordinate 2,359,340 of NC_083278.1, read as the reverse complement.
TTTGAATGCACTGGAGATTGACATCTAAGAAAACCTAACATCTCATTTTAACAAATAAAGGCACTATTTCCACATACAGTTGAGAATTATCAGCAATCATGAAACCAGACAAAAAAATTAATATACATTAAGCACTTCATCTTCTGATGGCTTCCTCTGAGTTTCAGTTATCGCTGCCTTCTCCTCATTTCCTCTCTTTGTATCTTCCTGTATTGATCTCTGCCTTTTCATCTCTTGAAAAAAAGAGAGAGGAAAGACATGTAAAATTATTATAATACTTGATATTTGTGTATTGAAATGTGGGCTTACATTATCTGGTTTTTAATATATTTATTGTTAAATATTATTAAATCATAAGACTGGGGGTGGGAGGACAGCCTTTCAGAACATTTTTGCCTACCTGGTCTGTTTTCAACATATTGACTGAATGACTGAAGCTGAGTTTTTCTGACTGTGGAGTCCTTGCTGAATACAACAGGATTTCTAAAACATTCTGTTGCTTTTGGTAATCGCTCAGCACGATGTTCTTCTGTCTCATTCTGCCAGAAAAACCAGAACTGTACATCAACTTCTTTTGTTTATAAATATGTAGTTACAAATGAAAAATATACACAATTTCAACAAGAGAGAATATGTAGACTATTTGTGTTAGATAAAAATGACATCGGGAACCAGAAAAAAGTGCTGAGCCCAAGAAAAGAGGTTTTGGCAAAACAAGTCCCTTTGGTTATTAATATGGCAACTTCAGCCAGGGTTCTGCTGCTAGACAACAAAATCAGTTAACTGCACCAAATGTAACTTTGAACAAAGCAGAGTTTAAACAAAGATTACTCTTTCTCAATTTGGATTCCCTGAGCATGGTGTACATAGGACTACACAGCAGTGTGTATACCCCTGAACATCATCTGTCACTTAAAACAGCAGTGGCTCTAGTCTTCTCCATACACTGCTTGCCCTGGTAAAGAATTCCGTCATCCTGAATGGACCCACAGACTTGTATGACAAGAAGAACTCCCTTCTAATTTTATGCCCATTGAGATAAATCACTAATGCTGGATGAAGGATAAAAGGTAGGATTATAATACTACCCCAATGAACTGCATTTCATCAGCTATAACTTTCTGAATCCAGAATTGTAAGTAAGCCGTTTGCAGCTAAGGAAGCTACAATTATCGTTTCCCAGAGCTTCCTATGTTAATGTTGGTAACAAATTCAAATGGGTCTATCAACACAAAATATCCCAGAAGACTAAACCACAGCAGTGTGTGGAAACTGCAGATACGAGGTGCTGTGTACCAAACAAATATTTCATTTTATACCTAATCTATTATTATTTTTATTAAGTGTTTTGAAAGTAAATAGGGAAAGGCTAAGATGCATGACTAATAGCTAAGCCTGCTGAATGCTGAAACTGGTTATCAAAAGCTACCAAGACTTTGCCCTTCCTCTGCATTGAGACAATTGGTAATGAGGGAGTTCTCCAATGGCCTATTCTCTAGCCTCAAGGAGGCCTGGGATACAGAATCCTCCAGGGAAGGTAACAGTTTATCCTTTTCCACAAACACAGAATGCCTCATTTATAAATGTGTAAACTGCATTTTATTAAGAACACAAATCCAACTCGTTGCTGAAAGCTTTAACAGAACAGATGGACACCATGTATTATTTCTTACAATATTAGAAAAGTGTTTAGACCTGGCTACCCTTTTCGTTGCAGCAACTTAAACAAAGAAAATAAAGCACACCCAATTAATAAAAAAATATGTGTGTATTTAGAGCATGCAATACCATTTTTGTCACATTAACTAAATCAAATTGACCTAATAGAGGGGGTTGGTGTGCCATTTGTTGAGTTAACTCTCATTTCTACAAAGCATCACTTATGCTAGATTTGTTTTTTCAACAATTAAGCAGCTATGATTTTGCTTTTCTGAGAAAAGGATCTCTTCCAGCTCTTCATACAATAGCCATCTGACAGTCAAAACGCAGGTCTTTACCAAAATAAACAAACGTGGCTAATTTTTTAGGCCTGGCCTGGCAACATGCTAAAATATCAGTGCGATTAGCCAGCAAATCCCATTTTAAGAAGCCTTTTTATGACTGGGGACTTCTGCCACTTTACAAATGTATTCCTCTAAGCCCACTAATTCAGTTAGCCTTTTCAATCCATTGTATTATTCTGAGGCCAGCTTCATTTTGCATTAAATCCACTGCAGAAAGCTAAATTGAACGCAAAAAATCAGACTTGATCCAAGCTTCCCTTTGTTCAAAGATAGAGACTGAAAGTCCTCTGCTGCTGCCACACACTTTCATCACCAATTTATCGGAACCGACAGTGTAAAGGAAAAAGCAATGAAAGTCATTGTTTTGGGACTTCAAAGCATCTCTGTATCTGGGGGAGGAAATCCTTTCAGTCAGCAGTGTATACACCCACAGTCTGCAGGTGGGTGAAAAGTTATACATAAGTGGAACTGCCCCATAGGCATAAAAATCTTTTCACTTACTATTGTATCTATCTAGTTATGTCTAGGTAGAAGATAAGCAACCCAACCCAAAATGCACTGCACTACCTATACTACGTGGCACAAATGTTTAAGAAACGTATGTGGGTTTAGGTATATAATGGTTTGATTTCAATATAGCAAAACCCAACAGTTAATCGTTAAAAGCAGGATTTTAAAAAAAGAAAAATAGGTGCTGGTACGCACCATGACCCCCCAACGCTCCCACCACTGCTTCCCCAACCCCTGCTTGCCCCTCCCTGCACTTTTGCTGTTTCCTCCTCCTCCATTGATGCTGCTTCCAGTGGCACAGCCTCCCGCAGTTGCTTTGGCACGACCCTTACGATTGACAAAGCGCCTTCTGAGAAGGTGCTTGACGATCACCGGCAGGCACCTTGGGTCGCACCAAAGCAGTGGAGGCTGTGCCTGCAGCTATGGGAAGCAGCAGAGACGGAGGAGAAGGAGGACGAAGCGGCAAAGGTGCAGGGGGGGGGCACAAGTGAATGGGGTGGGGGTGGACAAGTGGCAGCCGCAAGATGGTGGCAGGGGAAAAGGAGGTGGTGGTGTGTCATATTGACCGAAAAAACACACTAGTTAAAAGAGATTAAAGTAAGACCCTGTCCATATCTATGTAAATGAGAGAACTGACTTCAGTAGTGTACTTCCTACACTTACATAAATTTGAAATGACTAGTTGAAATAAAGAATGCCTAAATAGGTTAAACCACTGAGCCTAGGGCTTGCTGATCAGAAGGTGGCGCTGTGGGTTAAACCACAGAGCCTAGGGCTTGCCGATCAAAAGGTTGGCGGTTTGAACCCCCGCGACGGGGTGAGCTCCCGTTGCTCGGTCCCAGCTCCTGCCAACCTAGCAGTTTGGAAGCACGTCAAAGTGCAGGTAGATAAATAGGTACAACTCCGATGGGAAGGTAAACGGCGTTTCTGTGTGCTGCTCTGGTTCGCCATAAGCGGCTTTGTCATGCTGACCACATGACCTGGAAGCTGTACACCGGCTCCCTCGGCCAATAACGTGAGATGAGCGCCGCAACCCCAGAGTCAGTCATGACTGGACCTAATGTTCAGGGGTCCCTTTACCTTTAAATATCTTGTGGTACAGTGGCCCAAGTGAGCAATCACTTGTTGTACAACCAAGCACCACCCATAAGAGGTCACACAAAAGGCAAGTGTTAAAATGTATATCTTCTTATACATCTGTACAGACATAACCATTAACAGCACAAATCGCCTCAAGTACTAAGACAACAGCTTAGTCAAAACTTACCTTAAACTCTTGTTCTGTGCCATCAATGACTGCTTTCTGAGCAGCACTGGAAAGTGAATTTGCCACCTGTGGCTGAGCTTCCAGGAGCTTCTTCAGCTTCCAATCCACCAACTTGCTGCTCTGTTCAGCTAAATATGCAAACACCACAATATAACGAACACATGCACAGACAGAGACAAAGACAAAGAGAGGAGTATTTAGAAGTGCAGTCATTATAACAATGTATCAATTTAAGAGATTACATTTGGACTGCTTTGTTTATAACCTTTAAAATGCAACTGATTTGGAAATGGAATACAGAACTCAGAATTTGGGGTCCATAGAGGCTACAAATGTGATTCTTGATGCCTCTCTTCCCCATGCCCTTGCCATAGGCCTACAGTTATTTAAACTATACTTTTTACAATGTGGTCCATAATGTAATTGGTCAATTTGATTTCAATTGAGCTTTTTTATAAGCAGGTTTCCTTTTTAAGGGTTGAAGGCAATGAATGAGTTAAACAAACATAACCAGATGTTAAGTTGTTTTAATTAAAGTTTGGCTTACGTCTTGCTTAAACACGGTTTGTTTGCCTGCCTCAGCCCAGACTCTCACCAAGCTGTACAGCTGCATAAGTTGGAAAACAAAACAAACTTTGGAGAAGCTACTCGTTTTTTAGATGACTTGTAGTTCACTATCTATGCCTACTTTATTATTATTTTTGTTATCACTACCAAAATTGGTGAGGTCTTGTGTATGTGTGAAATCATTTTTTGTGGAGGGTGGTAGTGGAATCTGGTCCTGGCCAGGTATTTACCACCCCTGTTCTAGTTATTACCTTGAGAACCTTTGACCTCACCTGGACTTCTTTCACAAACAGTAATCCACTTACAACATTATAACTGCACTACTGTCTAAATCTTCCCATGATGAAAGAATTATAACCACTGTGAATTGCTGTCAACCTCATGTGCTGGAAATACTGAGAGGCAAAATTTTCGCTAGTGTCCTCTATATGGCCATTTCTGAATAGGGATAGCCTGGTAGCCTCAAAGCTAGACTACAGTGGTACCTCTGGTTGCGCACAGGATCCATTCCAGAGCTCCGGTCGGATCCTGAGGAATTCGCAACCGGAGGTGCCTGTCCTGTGCATGCGCGTGGCGCGTAGAATGCTTCTGCGCATGCGGCAAAGTCCGGATAAATACTTCTGGGTTTGCCACGTGTGTAACCCGAAGGATACGCAACCAGAGGTGTGTGTATCGAGAGGTACCACTGTATTGTGATGTATTCTGTATGGGGCTGTCCTTGAAGATGGTTCAGAAATTCCATCTAGAGCAAAAAGCTGCAAGAGTGCTGGTAGGGGAAGCAAAAAGAATATTGTTTTTCAGCCCCAATTTAAGGTGCAAAGCCTTAAATCAGATATGGAGTACCTTGGGCCCTTGCAGAAGTTGTTGGATTCTAACTCCCATCAGTAAGCATGGTCAATGGCCAGTGATGGTGGGAGTTGTAGTTCAAGAACATCTGGAGGGTAAAAGGTTCTCCACACATGTCCTATATCAGGGGTCAGCAAACCTTTTCAGCAGGGGGTCGGTCCACTGTCCCTCAAACCTTGTGGGGGACCGGACTATATTTTGAAGGGGGAAAAATGAACAAATTCCTATGCCCGACAAATAACCTACAAAAAACATTGACTATGCAAAAGCCTTTGACTGTATCGACCACAGCAAACTATGGCAAGTTCTTAAAGAAATGGGAGTGCCTGATCACCTCATCTGTCTCCTGAGAAATCTCTATGTGGGACAAGAAGCTACAGTTAGAACTGGATATGGAACAACTGACTGGTTCAAAATTGGGAAAGGAGTACGACAAGGTTGTATATTGTCTCCCTGCTTATTTAACTTATATGCAAAATTCATCATGCGAAAGGCTGGACTAGATGAATCCCAAGCCGGAATTAAGATTGCTGGAAGAAATATCAACAACCTCAGGTATGCAGATGACACAACCTTGATGGCAGAAAGTGAGGAGGAATTAAAGAACCTTTTAATGAGGGTGAAAGAGGAGAGCGCAAATTATGGTCTGAAGCTCAACATCAAAAAAACATCACCTCGTGGCAAATAGAAGGGGAAGAAATGGAGGCAGTGAGAGATTTTACTTTCTTGGGCTCCTTGATCACTGCAGATGGTGACAGCAGTCACGAAATTAAAAGACGTCTGCTTCTTGGGAGAAAAGCAATGACAAACCTAGACAGCATCTTAAATAGCAGAGACATCACCTTGCCGACAAAGGTCCGTATAGTTAAAGCTATGGTTTTCCCGATAGTGATGTATGGAAGTGAGAGCTGGACCATAAAGAAGGCTGATCGCTGAAGAATTGATGCTTTTGAATTATGGTGCTGGAGGAGACTCGAGAGTCCCATGGATTGCAAGAAGATAAAGCCTATCCATTCTGAAGGAAATCAGCCCTATGTGCTCACTGGAAGGACAGATCGTGAAGCTGAGGCTCCAATACTTTGGCCACCTCATGAGAAGAGAAGACTCCCTGGAAAAGACCCTGATGTTGGGAAAGATTGAGGGCACTAGGAGAAGGGGACGACAGAGGACGAGATGGTTGGACAGTGTTCTCGAAGCTACGAACATGAGTTTGACCAAACTGCGGGAGGCAGTGCAAGACAGGAGTGTCTGGCGTGCTCTGGTCCATGGGATCACGAAGAGTAGGACACGACTAAATGACTAAACAACAACAACAAATAACCCAGAGATGCATTTTAAATAAAGCACACATTCTACTCATGTAAAAACACGCTGATTCCTGGACCATCCATGGGCTGGATTTAGAAGGCGATTGGGCTGGATCTGGCCCCCGGGCCTTAGTTTGCCTACCCATGCTCTATATGGTCTGTTGGTGGTCTCTGTGTATAATGAAGTACAAAGGCATACCTTACCCCCTTGCCTCAGGAACCCCCACACCTTAGCAGGCCACCCATAGCAACAAAGGAACGATTCCTAGCCACTCCAGCCCAGAGTGGAGAGGCACCATTTTTGCAACCCCTTGGGACCCCACCCTTGGCAGGAATCAACCTAACCATTTCTTTAGAGTTTTAAGAAGCTGGCTATGGTACAACATTTTCAGCAGGTATTTGAATGAGGCAACACTTGATTAGATAATTGCTTGTTGTTGTTGTTGTTGTTGTTATTGCTGCTGCTGCTATGAGTAAATCACTATTCAGTGAATTGTTGTTGGCATCTATCTGTCTTGAGAGACAATGGAATGCGCCTTCGGGGATGAAGTCAAAGTGTTGGAGAATCACAGTACCTGCTGTGACTATAGAGACCAGTATCTCTTAACTGCCGCCTCCCATGCTGTTTTTGTTACCTTAGCAGTACCTCTCCAGGACACAAGCAGTGTGTAGTGAATTGCGGCCCACATGCTCCAGCACCCTGTTCTCACATTTGCCAACCATATGCTTATAGAGAGCCTGCAAACAGGATCTGAACACAAGACTACTCTGCCTTCCTGTGGTTTCCAGCAACTCAAATTTAATTAAGGTTTGGGGTGTTAAAACTGGGTGCCTGACCCATATGTATTAAACTGTGTGCTGGAATCAGCAAATGTAAAAGCTAATTAAGCCAAACTCTCTCTTGTGATGTGGTGATTGCCTGGGATGATAGGCCATTAGGAAACAGAGGATCAAAGGGACCCAGTGTGAGATGGCAAATGGATGGGACCCCTCCCTCAAGAGATAAAGAGCTTAGAGTAGCGAGTAAGAAGCAATGTCAGTAGAGTTCAAGTTATGTGACCAATACGCAAAGCAGCAGGCATAGCACAATGAATGATGTCAATCTGAATCCAAGGCTGCAGCTAAGGGACCACACTTGAGGTGATAATGCTATGAACCCCTCCATTCACTGTAGGCTCAGATTGTCTATATGTGTAAATAAACCATAAAGCCTAAAGACAGCACCGTTTCTTCTGTGCCTCATTTCAAGAAGAAAATATGGAACACCAGGGAGTCATGCACTGTTTGGAGACTGGAGGTGGCATGCAACAAGATTAATGACCCAGCTATATAACCTCAGTGGAGGTTGAAAAAAGCAATCACTGATAGCCTTATCCTCCATGAATTTGTCTAATCCACCTTTAAAGCCATCTAAGTTGGTGATTATCTCTGCTTCTTGTGAGAACAAATTCCATACTCTATGCTGTGTGAAGAAGTCTTTTGTCTGTCCTGAACCTTCATTGAGTTCCATTCAGCTTCACTGGATAGCCTTGAGTTATCATGTCCACACCATGGATAATTTTATGCACTTCTATTCTCTCACCTCTTAAAGGTAAAGGTAAAGGTACCCCTGACCATTAGGTCCAGTCGCAGACGACTCTGGGGTTGCGGCGCTCATCTCGCTCTATAGGCCGAGGGAGCCGGCGTTTGTCCGCAGACAGCTTCTGGGTCATGTGGCCAGCATGACTAAGTCGCTTCTGGTGAACCAGAGCAGCACATAGAAACGCCATTTACCTTTCCGCCGGAGCAGTACCTATTTATCTACTTGCACTTTGACATGCTTTTGAACTGCTAGGTTTGCAGGAGCTGGGACTGAGCAATGGGAGCTCACCCCATCACGGGGATTTGAACCGCTGACCTTCTGATCGGCAAGCCCTTGGCTCAGTGGTTTAGACCACAGCGCCACCCGCGTCCCTCTTTCACCTCTTATTTGCCCCAAATGTCCCAACCTTTCCTCATAGGGTGATTGTTCCATGCCCTTGATTGTTTTGGTTCCCTTATCGGAACTGCTTCCCAGCCTACAACATTCTTTTTGAGGAAAGGCAACCAGTACTGTACTCTTTCTTCTACCAGGTTTCCATTAAAATGGTTATGTTGTGTATTTTGATGACTCTATGAATTTTATGTATTATTGTTATCTCATCTGACCTTGTAACCGCCTCGTGGCTTGTTGAAAAAGTAGTATGTAATTCATCCAAATAATTAACCAACCAACCAACCAAATGAACAAACAAATAAATTTGTTGCCGTGGAGACTTCCGGTCTACCGCTAGCGCTAATCGACAAGGAATCCTTGAGCTCCAAGGTTCCTGGCACTGTGAGGGAGGGGGGGAACTGCGAGAGCAATGTGGACCTCCAAAAGAACCCCAGATTGAGCTTTTTGGGGGTGTAAGAGCTCAGCTGCACCCCAAAGTGACTCCTCTGCCCCTCGGTAAGCTCTTTTTAAGAGCTCCGAGAGTGAGCGGAGAGAGTGTCGCGGGCGCCATTTTCAAGTATACCGCTACCCTCACAGAGCAAAGCTCCGAGCCGGCAGCGGAGGAGCGGTGGATTTTTTTTAATTTAAAGGATTTGAAGACATTGGACACCGTGAGTAACAGAAATAAATTTAAGAATTATTATTTTTAATTGAAAAGAATTGGCCACGGGAGGAGATTTAAATAGGAAGTCGATCTCCCCCATTGAGAGAACTGTGATGCAGTTAATTTGCCTGTAGCCGGAAAGACTGAAAGGAACTTATCAATTACCAAGGATTGGGCCCAATACCTCCCCCCTGAAGCAGAGCTGAATCCACTAAAATCCCTGTAAAAAAATTAAATTTGGACTGGGGAAAGTGCCCCTGGAAGCTGGAGTCGGGTCCCTGGAAGGATCAGCGAGCCGCCATTATGATATCACAATAGAAATGAATTTGTTTACCCCTTTGAAGTTGAGAACTGTCAATTTTGAAGACAGCACAAAATATAAAGCTGGGTATAAGAAGTTTGATAAATGCTCTTTTCACAAATGGTCACAAGATTTTTAAGATATGAAGAAGAATTAAAAATGAGAGTATAACCAGTTCGGATATAAACTTGGTCCCTGATGTTTTTGGAAATAAGATCTGTGCCACTTCCTGCTCTGTTCTGTTTTCATGAAATCTGAGATGAGCAGGATGTCTGTAACCACAACATCACCTGATGGCCTGGACTTTCAGAAGGAACTTTTGGAATTGCTTTTGGACTTGAGAAATGAATGCGGCAAAATAATATATTGTGTGAAAGTAATACACAGTTGAGTGAAATGCGGGAAAGGAATCAGAATTGTGTGGACAGTGAAAAAGTATTAATTTCAATAGAGAATGAAGAGAAGCAAGAAGAACAATAATTAGTCTTGGACAATGTAATTGACTTTAAAGAAGATGAGAAAGATGCATGGGATATTGTTCCCCCAGTGAGAGGGCGGGGATAGAACATATGTCTGATCCAAGGAGTCTCTAAAGAAGAACCAGCATGGAAGAATGTCCTCCCAGTGAGAGAGGGAGGGCAGGATCCATACTGGGGCCAGAACTTAAAGGGGGGGGAATTGAGATAGGGCTGGAAAGTGGAAATATAACTGGATGGTTTTGTACTACAGTATTTAGAGAAGTGGGGAGGCAGCAGGGGATGATCAAGGAAGAATGGGGGGCAGGCTGGGACAGGGTGGGAGTGGGGTGAGGGGTAATAATGGATGCAAATTTTTGATGATCTAGATCAGGGGTGTCAAACTCAAATTCATCGGGGGCCGCATCAGCAGTTTGGTCACCCTCAAAGGGCCGGTTGTATCTGTAGGACTATGTGTCCACTCTTTATTATCATAAATTATTGTCACTGCATTCAATTATTACTGTTTTTTGTAATAATGTAAGTAATAACTAGCTCTGAAAGCAGAAACATAGTCAGAATAATGGCAAGTAGATATTCAAATGTACAATTATTGTACAATTTATTGAAAAATGATTTTTGGTAACTGCACTGGGTGGTGGAGGCTCGCTAGGGTTTCATGCAGGAGCTTTGCAGAGCTACTGGTACCTGGAGATGCTGGGGTCCTTCTGCATGCAGGACAGATGTTCTGCCAGTGAGCCACCACCCCTCACCAAAGGGACTGGCTGAGGTTGACTCACTGGAGCTGCTCTCCTGGTTCCAGGGTTTAAGGGCCAGAAGTATAAAGCAGCATCCTATGTTTCTGAGGAGAGGGAGAGGGAGGGGAGGAAGGAAGGAAGGAAGGAAGGAGGGAGTGGGAGGGAGAGAGGAAGGGAGGAAAGAGGGGAGAGAAAGAAGAGTAGGAAATAAGGAAGGGAATAAAGAAGGAAAGAAAAAGAAAGAGGGAGAAAAGACGGAAAGGGAGAAAGAAGGAAGGAAGTAGAGAGGGAAAGAAAGAATAAGAATGAGGGAGAGGAAGAAAGATGGGAAGGACGGAGGGAGAAAGGAAGGAAGGAAGGAAGGAAGGAAGGAAGGAAGGAGGAAAGAAAGAAAAGAGGGAGCAGGAGGGAGAGAGGAAGGAAAGAGGGGAGAGAAGGAAAGAAAAAGAAAGAGGGAGAGAAGACGGAAAGGGAGAAAGAAGGAAGGAAGTAGAGAGGGAAAGAAAGAATAAGAATGAGGGAGAGGAAGAAAGATGGGAAGGAAGGAAGGAAGGAAGGAAGGAGTGGGAGGGAGAGAGGAAGGAAGGAAAGAGGGGAGAGAAAGAAGAGTAGGAAAGAAGGAAGGGAATAAAGAAGGAAAGAAAAAGAAAGAAAGAGGGAGAGAACACGGAAAGGGAGAAAGAAGGAAGGAAGTAGAAAGAAAGAATAAGAATGAGGGAGAGGAAGAAAGATGGGAAGGACAGAAGGAAGAAAGAAAGGAAGTAAGGAAGAAAGAAAAAAGAAAGAAAGAAAAGAGGGAGCAGGAGGGAGAGAGGAAGGAAAGAGGGGAGAGAAAGAAGAGTAGGAAAGAAGGAAGGGAATAAAGAAGGAAAGAAAAAGAAAGACGGAGAGAAGACAGAGATAAAGAAGGAAGGAAGGAGAGGGAAAGAAAGAATAAGAACGAGAGAGAGGAAGGAAGAAAGGGAAGGGGGGGTCGCCGCCTTGATTCAGCGCCAGAAAAGAGCGCGAAGGGACACAGGGGCAAAAAGCATTTCCCGTGCAGCGTGAGGCAGCGGATGTCCGTTTTAGCAGATGTGCGTAAAGCCTCAGAGTTGCACGTTCATGAGGCTGAGCCGCTGCTGAGCTCACGTTCATGAGGCTGAGCCGCGGCAGGAGGAGGAGGAGGTGAGGCAAGAGGAGGAGGAGGCGGCTTGTCGGGTCGGTGCCCAGCAGCACCGTATGGAGAGTCCCGAGCCTCTGGGACGCAGCAGTGCTCTGTAGCACTTTGAATCCTCCTCCTCCTCCACGCGGCGCTGCTGGGTGCTTTGTCTGTGATTCAGCAGCAGCAGCAGCAGCAGCCATTTCCAGGCGCCGAGCCGTGGCAGGAGGAGGATTCAAAGTGCTACAGAGCACTGCTGCGTCGCAGAGGCTTGGGACTCTCCATGCGGCGCTGCTGAGCGCTGACCCGGCAAGCTGCCTCCTCCTTCTCCTGCTGTGGCTCGGGGCACTCCACGCAGTGCTGCTCCGGCCGCCTTTCTACCCCCCCAGGCCCCAGCTGTTTGTTGGCGCTTTGTCGGCGTGGCGCGGGTCCCGCTGCTGGGTCCCGCTGGCTGGGGCGCTCGGTGGGCCACATGACGAGGTCTGGCGGGCCGGATTTGGCCCCCGGGCCTTGAGTTTGACACCCGTGATCTAGATGGTCCAGAACTGGAACGACTTATGGAACTTGCTGAGTCCAGGGGAAGGGGGGCTTAATTAGTTTTAAGTATTTAAATTTTAGCATGATAGAATAATTAATATTTAAATTTATGGAAAATTATTGGTAATAAATTTTAGGCTAAGGGGAGAAATAGAAGATAGAAGGACGGGAAAATAAATTTTTATTTGGATAAATTGATTAATTATTGGTGAAGAATAGATGGTGCTTTTAGAATAGAATAAAGGTAAAGGGGCCCCTGACCATCAGGTCCAGTCGTGTCTGACTCTGGGGTTGCAGCGCTCATCTCGCTCTATAGGCCGAGGGAGCCAGCGTTTGTCCGCAGACAGCTTCCGGGTCATGTGGCCAGCATGACAAAGCTGCTTCTGGCGAACCAGAGCAGTGCACGGAAACGCCGTTTACCTTCCCGCCGGAGCAGTACCTATTTATCTACTTGCACTTTGACGTGCTTTTGAACTGCTAGGTTGGCAGGAGCTGGGACCGAGCAACGGGAGCTCACCCCGTTGCAGGGATTCGAACTGCCGACCTTCTGATCAGCAAGCCCTAGGCTCTGTGGTTTAACCCACAGCGCCACCTGGGTCCCTATAATATTTGAGTGATAATGGTAAAATGTGTTAGAATTATTTAAGATATAAAATGGAAATTGCTTTATTGGAATTTAAAAAGGGACCCGGTGAGGGGTGAATTGAGGAAGTCAACAATGTTAAGTAAAAAAATGCAAGAATTGATATGTTTTTAAAAAGTTTTTATTTTTATTTTTTTGCTTTTTGCTTTTGTAATATTGGAAAATGAATAAAAATTATTTGAAAACAAAACAAAACAAAACAAATTTGTCGCAGTGTGCAAGGGACTACATTTGTTCCTTTGAGGTCAAGGTAGCCTCTTGGGCTTGCTGATCAAAAGGTCGGCAGTGAGCTCCTGTCGCTCTGTCCCAGCTTCTGCCAACTAGCAGTTCAAAAGCACGCCAGTGCAAGTAGTGCAAAAAAAAAGGAACCAAAAAACCCACCACCCAAAACTATTCATCATAAAATAAAAATTATTCACATGATAAATATTGCCATGCCGGAAATGCAGTTTTAAGAAGAAATGTAAGCTAGTGGAGTGGTTAAGTGAATTAGGAAATCTCTGGTTCAAATCTCACCTCTGCTATGAACTCACTAACTGGCTTTAGAGCCTCAATAACGTCAGAGGGATAGTGAAATCAACCTACTGACTTGTAGGATTGTTGTAAGAATTACTGAAGGAAAGTTATGTGAAACACCCTTTGAATATTTTGAAGTGATACGTATTGTTACAAACAGGTCCTGCAGTCAAACCAAATTATCCGATTCCCAAATAAAGAAAATGGAAACCAGAAAACACAGAAACCAGGAAGTGCTTGTGGGCTTGAAGATGTATTTCCTGAATACTTGAAGAAACCAGGAAAACACCTTCAAGACACTAACTACTAGGCTTTGTAAAATAAATAATCCATAAGAATAAAGTACCCAAGTTCTGGTTGATAGCAAAAGTAATAATCTTACAGGAACCCAAGAAAGATCACTGACTTGCAGTGTTACCACCCTATCTCTTTACTAAGCTGCATGTGTTAATTACTGAAAGGATTTTCTTTCAAGGAATTGTTTTCACTATAATGTTCTGAATATAGATGAACCTGATTTCAGGCCAAATTCCAATGAATGATGAAACAATGTTACTTTAAAAAAATGCATTAAGCGTGGTTTCTAAAAAAGGCCAAGAACAGTCTAGTGAAGAGATTACAGTGTTACCTCGGTTTATGAACACAATTGGTTCCGGAAGTCTGTTCATAAACTGAAGCGTTCATAAACTGAAGCAAACTTTCCCATTGAAAGTAATGGAAAGTGGATTAATCTGTTCCAGAAGGTCTGCGGAGTACTTAAACTGAAGCGTTCATAAACTGAAGCGAACTTTCCCATTGAAAGTAATGGAAAGTGGATTAATCCGTTCCAGACAGGTCCACGGAGAACTCAACCTAAAGCGTACTTAACCCGAAGTATGACTGTAATTGGTTCCGGAAGTCTGTTCATAAACTGAAGCGTTCATAAACTGAAGCGAACTTTCCCATTGAAAGTAATGGAAAGTGAATTAATCTGTTCCAGATTCATAAACCAAAATCCGTTCATAAATCGAAAATTCATAAACCGAGGTGTTCATAAACCGAGGTTCCACTGTACCTAACTATAGTCTGTGACCCCCAGTGGTTTATGAGCTTCATTCAGGTGGGCTGTGGTGCATCTATGGATTTGTGGTTAAAGAAGGGAGACGGCACCACCGCGGCATTAACTACTAGTCATACTGACGTTTAATGCTATTTTATTGCTTTTATTTCTTAAATTGCATTTTATTCTTGTTATAATTTGAATTTCTATGGAATTCAATTTAAAACAATATAAAATGTAATGCTTAATAAAAGAAGCAATAAAAATAACATTAAAAATCATACAACATCTTAGCATAGCACTTTACAATTGCTACAACAGGCAATTGAATTCATTAAGTGGTCTGCCAAGACTCTTAGCACTTTTCATGATGTCCATGGGGAAAATGGTTTGAGGATCACTGCTGTATATTCAGCTGCTCATATCATATTACCGGTATATGGCCCAGAGGTGTTTTTTTTTTAAATGTCACTTGTAGACCCATGTCTGTGGAAATGTACCTTGAAATGCATTTTGTTCCAAATGTGGCAAAAATTACAATTTCTAGACATCTCAAAAACAAACGGTTGTCTTGTGGGTCCTGTTCAATCATCTTCACAGAAAGACTTCTTATTGCTAGTAGCTTTCCCTTCATATAGCACTGAATCAGGATCTCAATCAACTATAAGGTCTGAATGGTAACCTGAATAGAACGACTGGCTTACTTGTGTAGATTTGTGATTTTGCTCATTCCTCTGGATCAACCTCGACTTCTGCTGCCTTTATGGCTAATGTTCCTTTAATAGATTTTTGTAGCCACTTGGTTGTCTCCCTCCACTTTCACTAGGCATTATAAATTTGACCAAGTCACAGTGTCTTCAACTGAGGTGGCTTTTGGTCGTACAGTGTTACACCAAGTTTTGTAATCAGTGTGTCAGCAGTGTGGACCCACCCATTTATTGGGAAGTGCCAGGTCCGGCTCTAGGGGTAGTCTCGGTGGTGCGGGGGTGCCAGGGCACCGGGTCGGCAGGAGGGCGCTGCGCAGCAAAGCTGCGTGGAAGCCGTGCTGCGCGCTGCGCCCGCCCACGAGGGCGGGGGCGCCGGAGCGATCTCTGCGCCACGGCGCCCGGGCGCCCAACCGGCTTGAGATGGCCCTGGGAAGTGCTGGGAATCCACTGTTCCCAGCATCCCATGAAATAAATAGAACGATTGGCTTACCTGAAGTGTAGATTTGTGAGTGGAACGCTGGGGACAGTGGAACCCTCCCTATGATGATCTGCAGTCACACTTGGTTGTTTTTTCCTTTAGGAGGGGTACTATTGACTTTGTCACTTCTATTTTTATTGATTTATGAGCCAGTAAGGGAGGCAGGCTGCTATTCTTGTTTCACGAGCTTTTGTGAACATTGCTGCTTGGCGAGTCTGAAAAACTTAGGAGGAAGTGGCTGTCTCCCACAAGTCTTTTCTCCTGCCTGAGGTCATGTGAGAGGAAATACCCAATCCACTGTTCCCAGCGCCCCATGAAATAAATTAAATACCGGTAGATCTTCTATAGCAGAAAGCTGTAATTAACAAAAACCTAAATTAGCCTAAACAAGTCTCCTGCTATAATTTTCAGAACACAAATGGACATAACCAATAATCCTCACTTTGAGGAGAAAATGAACAAATACTAGGATTTGTTGCCATCATTATAATCAACTATAGCATAGTTATAGCAGACTTTAAATGATGCTGCTATGATTATAGGAATTCTCTCTGTCCATGTGAGATGGGGGAGTTCCTCTCTAATCAACAGAGGCTCACTTTGATCCCTACTTTAGATTATTCATAATTTGGATGTATAGCATTAATATATGTTGGCCGGTTCTTGATCTGAAGTTCCTACTGTAATATACGGTTGGAGGATGGATGGTGGCTAATGGATTGAGGTTGAATCCTGATAAGACAAAAGTACTGTTCATGGGGGACAGGGGCGGGCTGGTGTGGAGGACTCTCTGTCCAGTATACCTGAAGGAGCGCCTCGGTCCAGTATACCTGAAGGAGCGTCTCCACCCCCATCGTTCTGCCCGGACACTGAGGTCAAGCACCGAGGGCCTTCTGGAGGTTCCCTCACTGCGAGAAGCAAAGCTACAGGGAACCAGGTAGAGGGCCTTCTCAGTAGTGGCGCCTGCCCTGTGAAATGCCCTCCCATCAGAGGTCAAAGAGATAAACAAGTACCTGACATTTAGAAAACATCTGAAAGCAGCCCTGTTTAGGGAAGTTTTTAATTTGTGACATTTTATTGTATTTTAATCTTTACTGGAAGCCGCCCAGAGTGGCTGGGGAGACCCAGCTGGATGGGCAGGGTACAAATAATAAATTATTATTATTATTATTATTTGGGACCTACTGGCAAATAAATGTACACAGGGCTTCAGCCTTTGCCTTCAGCCACCTTTTTCATTTTGCAAATCACTCAGTCATGAAACCTACATAAATTATTGCTGGTAACAATACTGTCCAGTTCAAATTACAGTCATACCTCGGTTTAAGTACGCCTCGGTCTGAGTACTCTGCGGACCTGTCTGGAACGGATTAATCCACTTTCTATTATTTTCAATGCGAAAGTTCGCTTCAGTTTAAGTACGCTTCAGTTTAAGTACTCTGCAGACCCGTCTGGAACGGATTAATCCACTTTCCATTACTTTCAATGGGAAAGTTCGCTTCAGGTTAAGTACGCTTCAGGTTAAGTACAGACTTCCGGAACAAATTGTGTTTGTAAATCGAGGTACCACTTTAACTTAGAATAACTACATATGCAGAACAAAAAAAGGTATTCTGTTAATTCTTACCCCATTTTGGAGATATTGGAAACATACATTAAAATCTATAATAATCAATCATTTTCTTATTAACTGAAACCATATTAACCATGCAGAGAAGGCATTCGTGAAAGATAAATTAATCCAAGGGTTATAAAGGCCCCAAACAGATGTAATACTAGGCTGACATATTACAAAAGGCACTGATGAGGAAACTGGTGACATCAGAAAGAGGGCATCCTAGCTAACAACCACCCCACCCCAAGCAATGAACCCCTGCATGGAATTCTGACAAAAATGGAAAGGGAGTGGAAATTGGCAATGTTTGCTTATTCGTCCCATGTCCAGAATGGGAAATATGATTGGTATTCATCGTTGTTGTTGCTTTTAATCTGGTTGGCCACTGTGAGAACAGGATGCTGCACTAAATCAGCGGCGTACCAAGCCCAGGCGGCACCCAGTGCGACGCCTGTGCAGCACCCCGTATGGATTGCGCATGTGTGGCATCCTGTGCGTGCACACTCCGTACGGGATGCCACACATGCACAGTCTGTACAGGGTGCCGCTGGCGCACGACGGCCTTGCGGGCTTCTGCTTGCGCATGGCGGCTGTATAGGCTGCCACGTGAGTGGCACCGCAAGTGTCACCCCCCTCCAGGGTGGCACCCGGGGCGGACCGCTCCCATCGCACCCCCTTGCTACACCCCTGCACTAGATGGGTCACTGTCCTGATCCAGCAGGCTTATATTATGTTCACAACCATTATTCTAGGGCATGCATGACTTTTGCATTGTCTGACATACAAAGCATTATTTCCTAAGAGCTTAGATCTCGCTGAGGTCAATGTGCAGCTGAGTGTCTCAACACAATGATGAATCTAGCCTGAAGATTCCTTTCTTTCTGAGCCTCAACAGTTCTGACCCTGACCTTATTTTTGATGTTTTTGGAATAATCTTCAAATAGCTTCAATGAGGTTTTATTATTGTTTTTGGGGCCATGACTGGTTGCTGTGCTTTCTTGGACATAAAATGTGCCCAAGCATTTTGTGTAGCTTTGCCCCTGTTAGGAATAACATGTTAAGTGCTACTTGGTGTAGAGAAAGTAGAAAGAAAGAATCTCTCTCTCATATATTAAGAGAACCTGAGGTCATCTAATGAAGCTGAATGTTGGAAGATTCAGGACAAATAAAAGGTAGTACTGCATCACACAGCAACTAGCTAAACTATGTAATTCACTGAAACAAAATGTAGTGATAGCCAACTTTAATGTAGATTTAAAAGAGAATTAGGAAAAATTGAAGGCTGTCAGAGGCTACAATCCATGTTCTGCCTCTGCTGTTAGGGGCAGTATGCCTCTGAATACCCAGTGGGGAAACTGCTATTAGACTTGGGTTGTGTTTGGAGGCTTTCTATAGGCATCAGGCTGGGCCCTGTGAGGACAGGATGGTGGACCAGATGGGCTTTGGGTCTGATCCAAGAGGGGTCCTCTTTTGTTTTTATGGGGGTCTGCTGGCATTTTCCATTACACTGATGACCTTACAAGACTTGTCATGAAAGGGTGCCCCTATATTCTAGAGAAGGTTTCACTTTATCTTTGAATATTGGTGAACATTCTAATGTTTGGACCTTGTAAACTCAAGGTGCTTTCTTCTAGCTGACTTACCTTTTACATCACAATTGGATTTGCCCCTTCTATTCCCCCTGCACATGTCTGTTGCCATTCCCAAATCTGTTCTGGTGTGTTGGACAGATTTATGGAACACAGGAGTAGAAAGGGAGAACACTCCATTGTGCAAGGAGAAAGCTTTGAGTCAATGGAATAGTGCTACGTTGAATACAACCTATTATGTGCAGCACTCAAAGGTGAAGTCTGAATTTGCCTTTCATATCACCCTAGATCATGATTTTGTGCCTTCTTACATAATTGCAGATCCAACCTGACAGTTTTGGGCACAATTTGAAAGGAAAGGGCTGGTGGGAGGGCCAGGGCTGGAAGGGAGGAATGGAGCATTTTTTTCAAGACACTCCCTTTTCATTTTAGAAAATGATCTGTGATCAGGGCGAAGGAAGGCTAACCAGCACCCAGTGGGCAATGTACATACTGTGCATGTGCGGCGCTACACACTGCACATGTGCATGTGTTTTACGTACTGTGCGCGTATGCGCAGCCAGCCGGTTTGCCAATGGCACCGCTTGAGCGCAGAGTGGATGGTGGTGGGATCCCTCCATCGCCGCCGCAAACGGAGGATCCTCCGCATGCGGCTGCAGTGGCCGGGGGCAGCAGGGCAAGCTCCTCCTGGGGTGCCTTCTTGCCACCCCCCCTCAGAGGTGGCACCCGGGGCGAACCGCCCCCCACCCCCTTCCTCCGCCACTGTCTGTAATCTCCTGATTTTGGCTGGGAGTTTTCCCATCAGTTTTGAGTATAAACAGGGATAGCTTAGGGAAAGTCACCCATCTCTTTTTTCTTCAGTGAACCTCCAAAATGGCAAAAATGGAAACATGCCAAACTCATAATTTTCTCTAAAATACGCAGACAACATTTTAGGAGTTAAAAACATATGGTACCACCAAATATGGGTACCAGCCTTACTGTAAGACATTCTGCTGAAACTCTAAAACTGCAGGTCTCAAGAGAGGGTTGTGAATCTACTGGTTATCTTCTGGAACACTGCATGGTATATTTCCAGTCACCTGTTAACCTGAACATTTCCCATGTGCAGAAATTGCACTCTGTCGTCTTAAATAAGAAGCTGACTCCTCAAGGAGTACCATGTATCTGATCTCTCCTTGCTTGTTTCTGTACAACAGCACCATCACATTAACTAAATTGTTTATAGTGTCAATCCATTTAGCTTGTTCTGAGCATGCCAGGTGGAGTTGTAAGGTCTCCAAAGGGTCATCTAGTCCAACCCTCTGTGATGCAGGAATCACAACTAAAGCATCCCTGACTGATGGCCATCCAAACTCTGCTTAAAAATTGTCAATGGAAGAGAGTCCACAACCTCCTGATGGAGTCTGTTCCATTGCCTAGCACCTCTTATTGTCAGAAAGTTATTCCTAATGTTTAGTCAGAATCTCCTTTCTTATGATCTAAATCCATTAGATTGGGTCCTAGCCTCTGGGACACGAGAAAACAAGCTTACTCCATTTTCCATGTGACAGCCCTTTAGATATTTGAAGATGGCTATTGTATCACCACTTAGTCCCCTCTTTTCCATACAAAACATATCTAACTCCCTCATAAAGTTTGGTTTCCAGACCCTTTATCATCTTGGTCATCCTCCTCCTCTACGAAAATAGGCCATAGCAGTAGGTGGTCACAACATTGAAGCAGAACTGTGCTGAGCTGCAGCACTAGGCACTGAGTCAGTCATGGAAACAACACAATGAGTAAAATGAGATAAACTGGTGCTATGCTTGATAATCTGTGGGGAGAATGAAAGCTGGGAAGATCAATGTTGTCAATGTCAACATTGAAACTAACAAACAAATAAGCAAGTTCCACACAGATGTAATGGAGTATATTGTATTGAACACTTGGAATGAGTACAGAGGAAAGGGTATAAATATGTGCCCTTAGCTTTAATATATTACTCAAAAAATAGTAGACTTGTGTTGAATTTTTATATTCCAAAAATGAGGGGTGGTACTTGGGAATTCAAAAGATATTTTGGTTAGATTAATATAATTTAGTTAAATGTGCATACAGTTGCATAGAAATGGTTTAAAATGATTGCTAAGTACTTGTATTACATATTAATAGTTTTTAATTTTTATTATTATTCAGTATTACCTGACATCTTCAGAAGGTAAAATTGAAATTATTTGCTTTTCCGGAAGCAGTTTATGTGCTTCTTCACCAAATGTAGACTTACCAAGGTAAATCTGAGGGTATGGCGGAAGCAAGGCCCTCTTGGGGTGTTAATGCTGTGAACTCCTCCATGCTCAGGTTGTAAAAGGTAAAGGTACCCCTGACCGTTAGGTCCAGTCATGGACGACTCTGGGGTTGCGGCACTCATCTTGCGTTATTGGCCAAGCGAGCCGGCGTACAGCTTCCATGTCATGTGGCCAGCATGACAAAGCCGCCTCTGGTGAACCAGAGCAGCACACAGAAACGCTTTACCTTCCATTTACCTTCCCGCTGGAGCGGTACCTATTTATCTACTTGCACTTTGACGTGCTTTCAAACTGCTAGGTGGGCAGGAGCTGGGACCAAACAATGGGAGCTCACCCTGTCGCAGGGATTCAAACCGCTGACCTTCTGATTGGCAAGTCCTAGGCTCTGTGGTTTAGACCACAGCGCCACCCGCGTCCCTGCTGAGGTTGTGTATATGTGTAAATAAACCATATATCATAAAGACACCACAATCTTCTGCTGTGCCTCATTCCTGTTCAAGGAAACATGAACCCTGGGTAAGTGCTTAGAACCCCTGGAATCTCACACCACTTGGAGATTGAGGTGGCAGGCAACAATATCCATTAACAGCCATACACTGGCCTTCTACTGCCACAGAGCAACAGCAGGATATAAAAATAGTTGTGTGGCACTGATATGAGCAGGGAGAAAATCTGACAGCTGATGGACACACATGGCAAGTAAATGATCAGGCAAGCAGATCTACAAACATATGTTCTAAATGTACACTTACAATATTTTAGGTGTATATCCCACCCCCATGTTGCCCTGGTGAAATGACTCCTTTAGCACCACAATAAAGACAATCCACAGTGTTTGAAATAGCTCATAAGTCATGATCAACTAAATATGTTTTGAGGGGAGTTAAATCTTACCAAAAATGCCAAATGAGCTTTACCCCCCTTTTTAAAGTGCCTCATTCAAAATCAAGACAAAAGAAGAGAAGGAAGCTATAAGACTTTTTGTGCTTGTGCCAAATAAAAGATTATCTCTGAGAGTGCTTACAAATTCAGTAAAGGCAAGGACAAGTCTAGAGGGGAAAAACAATAGAAAAATATTCAGTTTCCCTCGACAATTTAACCAGTGGCCAAAATTAAAGATAAAAAAGCCTGCAACCTATGCACTATTAAATTTTATTTTAAAAAATGTGAATAAATAAGTAGCTGGGGGGGGGGAGAGAAATGGGGATGAAATCAGCACAGACAATAATAAAATTAACATACTAAATTGAGATGAAAAATGCCAAAAGAGATGAGAAGTTACATATGTGCGGCATGCTACAACTACTGCTTGACTTGTTCATACTCAAGTAACTTAAATCCCTGTGCATATTGCTGCTGAATTTGGATTTTCAAATTCGTGGAAAATGCTAACATTATGCCAAGTGTAGGTGTTGTCCAAAACATTTAATAAAGATTTGTTGAACAAGCTATTAAAGGCTGCATGGAAGCAAATAGGATTAGCTGCTGCATCTATGTTTTGGTATAGCCCTAAAAAAATACTAAAAGAATCGTAGAACTTTATACTTCCAAAGGTGTTGCAGATCATTTACTCTAATGATCTGATGCCACAATGTTTCACAGAAACATTAAACAACAGTGTTCTCAAATTAATTAATTAATTATATGTATATTCCCCTTTTCCATCTTAACACATGACGTTCAGGATGGATAACCATCATAAAACAATTAACAATAAAATCAAAACCAGGCCTGGTGATCATTGTATCCGAGACAATGAAAGTCTTTATCTGTGCCTAAACTTAGGACATTCTTCTTCTCTAGTGGAACTACCGGTAGCTACATTTAGTTAAAGAGAGCCTTTTGTACACACATGTTCTGAAGTGAATTGTCCCACTACACATCAAGTTGTGTAAACTCACCCCAAGCGGTATTTCCTAACATCAAGCCTTGCTTTGTTTTAATTGGTTCACACCTGACGCCTCCTATCTGAATCAGCTGTTCTGATACATCCCTGATCTCAAATACAATAGTTCTAGCTACATCTAGCTCAATAATTTTATTCAAGTTGTGAGGAGAACCACTATTCCTTTGACTGTGTGAAATTAAGAGATATGGCATATATCTCTAGATATGTGTATTTGGTGAACAAAAATTACCAGTAAGCTCATTTGAAGTCTGAATATAAGCAAATTCCAAGAAGGTCTTCCTCAGGTTTTTGCGTTGCCATAGGAATGAGATACAAGGTTTCTTAACTCACCTCCAGATGCCTTTGACCTTTCTTTCAACTTTTCTGCAGCCATTTCACTGTAGCTAGGAAGTTCTGACATCTTCACTCCAGATCGAGCTTCTGCTATTAGCTGACGAGCTCTCTCTCTCAGCTGCCGACGCCGCTCTTCATCTTGCTGCTAAGATATATTGAACAGTTGCCAACTCAGTAATTGACAGAAATGCAATTTCATTCTCAATCTGATCATCATGATAGCAACTGGTTTACAGCATGGTGCTTGGCCCATGTTATAAATAGGAAGCTCCATATCAGCTGGGTGTCAACAAAACACTTTTTCAAGCCATCCTGGAATCAGGTTTTTTTTACCCTAATAATTTCTCCAATTATTGTATTAGATCTTTAAAAAATTTACTGGTCTATAGAAACATAAACTGAGGCTGATAGGTACCCAGAACTTATGGCCACCATGCAGCACCAAAGTATGTTCAAGTCTTACTGATTTCAAAGTGCTAATACATCTTTAAAAGGAGATGTACACAGTCAAATAATGAATGGAAAGAATTACAGTTTGGCCCCAGTATCAGAAAGAAGTTCCATTTATATTAGCAGATTGATACTGGTGCAGATTGATACTGGTGCAAAATGGAAATACACTAAGCTGAAATTTTATTTTCTAACAATCTCTACTGAATCAGTATTTAAAACAACAACAACAAATGGATATTAAGATCTTCCCACTTTGAAGGAACAAAAACATTTTAAAGCTTGTTATGGAAAAATACATTGGTTTTGGAATTACTGTTTCACAGAATAAGTACATGTAAAATATCTGCCTGTAAAGAGGAATATTCTGAAGGTTTATTCTCTTAAGTTAAGCAGATCAGGACTTGGTTAATGGAAACCACAAGTGATGAACATTGAATATGGAGGAAGGATGGGATAAAAACATTAACACACAATTAACTTGAAAAATATACATTGCTCACAGAAATAATCAAATTATCACAGTGTAAATTCTTTCATTCTAGAGTGAGCCTGGTGGACTATATCATCCTGGCCAAGTGTCAGAGAGAATTAAACACACTCCAGGTAAAGGTATGTGTTATGTAAGCTCTGTTTCAGCACCCTTCTCCAATGCCTGAACAGAATTGTGGCAGGTATGGGGAATCTCTGTTAGCTAGAGTGCCAGATTCAAATGTGATTAACCTTCCAAGGATTGCATTCCAGTGTTGGGCAGGGCAAAACAAAGCAGAATAAGGCAAGAAGTAAAAAAGAACAAATAAAGAAAAATAAAGAAACACAACTCACTCAATTGGAATAAAGCCAAATAAAACTAAAATACATTCAAAAACTAAGCACACACAGCCCTCCAAACATGATCTTCCCAGTCCCAGGCCCCACAACAGCAGAACTCCAAGAATGATCCTCGTGTCCCACAAGCACAAACACTCACCCTTTCTGCTTTCTCTTTTCTGGACACACACATGCGCACACACGTCTGGAAGATGGAGCAAGCTTGTTTTCTCTTGCTCTGGAGGGTAGGACTTGAACCGATGGATTCAAGTTACCAGAAAGGAGATTTCGACAAAACATCAGGAAGAACTTCCTGACAGTAAGAACTGTTTGATAGTGGAACAGACTCCCTTGGGAGACTGTGGACTCTCCTTCCTTGGAGGTTTTTAAGCAGAGGTTGGATGGCCATCTGCCAGGGATGCTTTAGCTGAGATTTCCTGCATTGCAGGGGGCTGGACTAGATGCCTCCCTTCCAACTCTACAATCCTATGATTCTATCAGGTGCACCAACTATAGGTGGTGGAGGTGTCATCAGCCCCCCCCCCAATATTCCTTAGCAGTGGGCTCAACACCCAAATATTGAGGGGGTGGAGAAGGCCAAACTGCCAAGCTGAGTATGGCACAGCATCAAAGGCAGGCTACTCCTGAGTGCAAGAGAGGAGGAGGCATGACAATTGAAGCTGCATGGCGCCAGGCAAGGCCTCCTCCCAACAATGCGCCTCCTCCTGACAATGCATACACCATGCACATGATGCATACAACATCAAGCATGCACCTTTGGCCCAAGGTGGTGCCTCTGGATTCTATGATATACTCCGCTTCACAGAGTGGGTCTTCATAGGACTAAACATTATACATGCTTACCTGGAAGTAAATTCCATTGAGATTACTTCTGAGTAGATAGGCAAACAATTGGACTGTTAATAAGATTAGCAAAAGGAGCACAGCAGTTTCTGTTGTTCCTTTTCCACTAGTCCGGCCAGGATCTGTCCACTGCCAGATCTTGTGGGCAGTGCTTACATAGCAGTGCAATAGGGATCCTCAGAAAAGTCCCAATTGCACCCCAGTAGTTCTGATCAGCTTCGAAGACACTTGCTTAGGTGTAATCAGGCAAGAAAGTTGCCTAAAGATGTGGTGTCATGTAAATTATGTATAATGACTGGAAGGTCGACAGGGCTCGCTGGGACATGCATGGCCAACCAGATTGAGTGGCCTAGTGGGCCGGATTAGGTCCATGGTCTAGACATTTTCCACCACTGGGTTACAGAAAACTGTATTAGTGGAAACTGTTCCGGTTCAGTTTCCTCCCTGACATATTAGGTTTCTGTATGTAGGAAAGTTTTCAATAGGCAGCTGGTGTTTCTTTTTGTTTTGTTTAAATCACTGACTACACTAATGACTGCTTTGCCCATGTTGCCCTGACAGAGCATAGGATTCTCCTGGTTGCTGATGCCATAAGGAATACTGGATCTGCTACCCTGCTGCCTGCCAAGCCACTGTACACACTTCATTCTAGAACTGCCCACACATTTGTATTTCCCATTCAGGATGCCCTTCATCTCAGATGCTGTTCAATAAAGGTTCTGACACTGCCACATGTGATTCCAACACTTCTCCTGACTGGCTCAGGTATGCTTGAGTGTTGGGGACCCCTCCTCCTTTTCGTAGCATGGGTTTTCTGGATATGAACCAAGGACCTTCAGGATGCAATATATAACACCTAGGCCAGGGGTGTCCAAACTTTTTTCAAAGAGGCCAGATTTGATGAAGTGAACATGCATGAGGGAAGGAACTGCCCGTGGGGGCTGGATTAAACCGACTAGCAGGCCGGATTGGTCCCCTAAAATGGACTTTGGACATGCCTGACCTAGGCTCAGGCTCCTGCTACAGCCCCTGTACTCCTAGCATCTAAGCCTCAGCCTTGGAGCTGGCTGGGAAGGTGGGTGAGTGGGGAATGTCCTATGATGCATTGTGTGGTAGCTAAATTGTTAGAGGACTCTAACCACTGTATTTGCAGTGTGGGTTTCAGACCCTGCTGCTCCCTTACTTTTGCCTCTGCCACAACTTCTTTTGCTCAGCATGCAAAAGTGAAGGGGGGGATATTCCCACCTCCCCTGGTAGGGCTCAAACTTCCACCTCCGATCTTCCATGGTACTCCTGGCGTGCTCTGGGCCAAGGCCGCTACAGCACAATGCCCTCCACCCCGGCATGCGACTCTCTCTCATAACTGCTTTCAACTTTTAAAAGAACAATCCATTTTTTAAAAAAATAAAAACAAAGCTCTAAACATCTTGCCTCCACTCCACACATCTTCTACTCATTTACCGGTATGTGATGTCACAAGAGCATTTAAAAATCTGCCTGGACAGAAATTTTTACCCTGAAAAAAAGGACATGTCCAGGAAGACAACCCTATGCTAATTGACTTTCTCTATGTGTGGGCGGCATGCAGCACTTTCTCTGGCTGGTGGATTGTGGCAGTATTTCTAAGAATCCTATGGATACAATTACTGGTTTTGTATTCCCTGGTAGTGTTTTCCCTTTCGTCCAAGCATGAGGATGTACTGCAGGGATCAGCAAACTTTTTCAGGAGGGGGCCGGTACACTGTCCCTCAGACCTTGTGGGGCGCCAGACCCCCCTCTCCCGAAAGGACCCCCCTGCCGCCACTCACGCTGCAGCTGACGCTGCCTCATTTTTGGCAGTGTCATCGTCATTCTCTGCCTCGGCCAGGGGTCCACTGCCGCTGCTTCCTCCCACTCGGCTCTTGGCAATACGCGGCTGCCTCAGCGGGAAGGAAGGGGCGTCGCTCAGAGGCGTCTGCAGTTTCAGATTGGCTGTAGGAGCTTCCTGCAGCCAATCCGAAGCTGTGCCAGTGTCAGGGAAGTCAGTCCCTGCGCGGCAAGGCCTCTGCGCCGCGCTGGTTTAGCGCGGGGAGTGGCCGAGTGGGCGGCAGGGTCCGCAGGGTCCATGGGCTGGATTTACAAGCCCAGTGGGCTGCATCTGGCCCCCGGGCCGTAGTTTGCCGACCCCTGATGTACTGGATACAGTGGTTGTTCCACTGATTAAAAAAAGCTGTGTATCTCTTGTCCTACTGTAAGTTGAATAAAGGATTATTGCATTAATTGTTTTACATTTAGGGTTCCGAAATGAGGATGCAACTGTTTTTTAGAACAAATTCACTCCAACCTGTTACATTCATAGCAAGGACCCAAAAATGTAGCTCCAGCATTATTTTTCAAGAGTCCTTCAAGCGGACTTAAAATGCTTAAATGACTGTAAGACCAACACACCTTACAAATAGATGAAGTAGCACAAGCAAGAATTTGGCTTTAAGCCCAATTTACCAGAAACAAAGGGTCCTATCCAGACTGAGCAAACAGATGGCTGTTAGCTCAAGATCTGAATAAAACCCCAAATCATTAACAATGTAGTCTAGCAAAAGCTCCTACTGACAATAATTTCAAAGAGTTACAATCACCAGCACCACATTGGAATGTTTATATTCTCATTTCAGTTCATATTATCAATCAATGAATCTGAGTATCTATCATTGCCTATAATTAACCCTGCCAATGTGCATGTCTTTGCTTGTTCTAAAAGTGAGCTTTCTGCTGAAAAAAGGGGGTGCATGATGCACTATTGTCTGGTTTATAACTCTTCCAAGGTTAATACTTTCAGGAATCAATGTTCAAGTACAGAATGTTCAAGTACACGTACCCACAAACCTGTCCTTATATCACTTTGCATGCTCTGCACTCCAGACAGCTACAAAATATTATGTGAGGCCATTGGATTAGCACTGCTGGGTAAGATACAATCAAGTTTTGCTTAGAAAGTCCAGATCCAAGTACAATGGCTGGCAGAGAAATAATTGTCCCTAAGTTTTGGTTTTAGACAAACACTGCTGTGCAGAAAGTCTGTGCCTGTGCTATTACCGTATTTCAAAGGGCTGAATTTTTGTGAGCACACCTTAACTTTGTTACAATCTTTGTTCACCCCAAATAGCCAAAATATAAGCTTATGATTACCTTATGAAGCCATTATATGCATTTAATATATTCTTGTTTTAGTGCAATGATAGCGTATTAGATATACACTATGATATATGATAGCGCAATGATAGTGCAGTGATTAGTGCAATGATAGCGTATTAGATATACACTATGATATATGATAGCGCAATGATAGTGCAGTGATTAGTGCAATGATAGCATATTAGATTAGATAGCGTATTCTTGTTTTAGTGCAATGTTTTAGTGCAATGTATTCTTGTTTTAGTGCAAAACAAAGCCCCCCCCAAAAAAAAACGTGGAGAAGGGTGAGAGCAAATCAGCAAATCTTGTCACTGCAATGAAGCAACAGAAAATATGACACAAGTAGACATACATACATACAAAGAAAGAAAAGCAGCAGCAGCAGCATGTGAACTGTAACAGAAACACCTGTTTTTAAATGAAAAATGCACAGTCACAACTGAACAAACCAAGTAATAAAAATGCCAATCATTAATGTGTTGAATGGCTATTATTCAGTGACGGGGGGGGGAAAAAGGGTACACCACGGACCAAAATTGATTGATATGTCTCCTAAGGTATTTGTAGATGGCCTTCAACTAAGTTGTTGCAATCTGCAAAAACGGTACTAGAAATTTATTTTTCTTACAAAGAATGGTAAGACATGGAATAATCTACACCTGGCATTGCTCATTAAGTGTCCTGCAACATACCAGTTTTTAGCTTAAGCAATCAATAATAAAACAAACACAAAATACTAATTAGGAACATTTTACCCATTTCCATGTAAATTGTTTGTTTGTAGCTATTTACTCATCATTGTTCTTGGTACAATAGGAAAAATGCAAATGAATGAATCAGAATGCAGCCCTAATGGGACTTTCTGTTTATAACCATTAGCCCAGAGGTGTGCTGTAATTCAATCCTCAAGCAGCAAGATTTAGCCTCATTAACAGCTTGCATGGGCAGGTTACAACTCATAAAACCCTACAGTAAACAAAGTATATGGACACAGCACAATATCTTGAGCCTGATTGACAGAATACTGTTTCCCTATCAGATTGCCTTGATTTACTTTTCTACTAATGTCCTAACACTATAAAGACAATTTTGCCCAGGCCTTGGAGCTCTGTTCCAGAATTGCATATTTGATTTGTTTGCTTTCACACCCGAAAAGGCACATCCAGCAACAATCCCATCAAAAATATACATTTAATCTACTCACTACATTCAAACTACTACAAATTCAGTTCCATTTATGGCTAACCAACTGATACCTCAACCTGTTTTACTGCAACTCCGTATATTTATGTTATAAAGTAAAGGTCACATCCCTACCTGGATCCTTGGCATGTATGGATCTACAACATCAAACAACCAAACTGGGAATAAAAAACTCGGAATAAATAAATGCAACAACAAAATGAGTTAGTATAAAATCTATTTAACAACTGACCAGGAGCACTTAATGGCCCAGTATGATGGAGAAGTTGACACAGAAGGAAAATCACCTATCTTCCTAAATTGTTACCGGTAGTTTAGTTTGGAGGAAGAACCAGTAACTTGAAGTAGACTGGCTACTGCCAATGTCTTACAGAATCCCAACATTTCTATACAAAGTTGTAGGGAAAAGTCTTAATGTTACTTTAAATATTATTGAAAGTTTAGGGAAACAATCGGTTGAAAGTGGAAAACATCTATGTGACTGTAAGGGAAAGATTTGGATTATTATGAACTTGGAGAGACGACTTGAACTTTAGAAAAAAGACAGCAGTGGACGGTTGCGAGGAATCCCCAATTTCTTGAAGCATGGGAACCCAAAAAATTTTTTAGATGATTTGGCATAATATTCGGTTTGATTGATATATATGTGTATAATTTGAAATAACGAATGTGATATAATTGGTTTTAATTAATAAAAATATATTTTAAAAAATAATAATTAAATATTATTGAAAGTTTCTTCTTGCTGAAGTTTTCCGCTCTTGTCAATTGTTGTTCATGAATTGACTTGATTACTCTGCTGTCTGCAGTGGGCTTGTTCAAAAGAGATATCTGAACATCCCATGAATCTTAGGTATTCAAGTACCTCTTCCCATTAATGTACCTGAACTACACCATTTTAAAAACATAGTCACTCCCTTGGCCTTCTAACAACCACCCTACAAAATTATATATGAGGACAGACCAAATAAAGATAGTCATTATAGCAGTTTTCTGCAACCTGGTAACCACCAGATATTTTGGACTACATCAGCCTCAGACACCGTGGCCATTGTTCAGCGATATTGGAAACTATAGTTCAAAAAAGCTGAAGGGCACCAGATTGCGGAAGGCTGTAGTATAGTGTCTTTTGCTTTTGATAAATTGCTGTTAAAAAGTGTCCCCGGGGAATGCATTTTAGACCTGGAATATATCACATTTCAAGCATCTGGAATTTCTTCCCCGCATTATGACTTATATCATGTTGGTCATACATCATAAGTAAAACAGAGTTCAACAGTTTCTGGGCTGTATCCAACACTGGGCAGCATGAGGGTCCCTTCCTTCCCTTCTGTGCCCTGTCCCCATTTGCTTTGGAGGGTCTCCCATCCCACTGGGAACACATTCTGAGGGCATGTGGTGGGGGATTGCAGGTGACAAGAGAGGAAGGGTAATTTCCGTTGCACATGTTATGCAAATGAAACTGCAGTGTTGGATGCTACCATCTTAATGGTCCCAATCTTATCACACGGAAATAGTGCGTAGTGTGTTTGACATCTCTCTCTCTCTCTAGATATAAATGGTTTGGACAGATGGTGCCAGAAATCTTTGGTATACCGGATAGCATTTGTCAGGAATGAGCCAGCTCCTAGTGGAACTTTATAGCCAGCTGCAGAACAGAGAGGGTTAGATCTGACGCAGGCTGAACAGCGGCCAGTGCCCAGTGTGACTCTCTTGGACATTGGAATGCCAAAGGAATGACTGAGAGCAGCCTGGAACACAGCCAAAACTCTCAGGAAGCTCAAACAGGCGTGAACAGACACTGAGACAGTTTTTCATAACAGGAAGAGGCTGGGGCTGATCCAATAAGTCCGAAGAGTCGACGAATGGGAGGGCTACTAGACAGGAAGTAAAACAAGAGATGTAAGGGGCGACAATTCAATATATTCTGTAAGAACCGGAAGAAGTCTTCAGAAGGGTCATCTTGAATGATAATGTCGGCAGCTTCGTTAGAGCCGCCCGGAGCTATCTGTTTGTTTTTGCAATAAATCTTCCTCTTTAATTACCTATGCTTACTGTGTTATCAAGCTGGGAACCTGGACTCCTGACAGCATTCACAATATGCAATATGCTGATTACATAGAGCAAAACTAGATCTTGCAAGAGACAAACACTTTGATTCTTCTTGTAAACAGCTTTGAAGTTTATTTTGATCAAGTGATTTATAAACCTTGTGAAATAAATAAAATGGAGAGGTCGCTGTTCAGTCTCCCAGCTTTCCTGGTTACATCTAGTATAACAAAAACAACCACAACATAAATATTAGGTGATGTAATGTCACTGCATATTTCCTCTCCTCGTGGCATGATAAAGTCAATGGTGCTGTCAGGGAAGGAATTTGCACCCCGCCCCCCAGTAGAAGGGCTAGCTTACTACCTTTTGAAGTAGGTGAGGTAATACACATTGCCATCTGAAAAGAGTAGCATTAAGTCAGGAGTCTAAAATTACCTAACTGTACTTGATGAGAGAGGAGGGGCCTCACGATGATGTCACATTACATTATACATCACAATGAACATTATCAGAAAAAAGAAAGAAAGAAAGAAAGAAAGAAAGAAAGAAAGAAAGAAAGAAAGAAAGAAAGAGGAGTGGTGGCAGTTCTCTGGTAATTTCTAAGTTCACCTTCAGCAGAAGGACATGATGTGCGGGGGGGGGGGGGGCAGAATACAGAGGGGCATTGCGCTGTCCACAGGTGCCCAATGTGTGTGTGTGTGTGTGTGCGCGCGCCACCCAATCGGGGATGGAGTGCGTTCACCCAGCCCTCGCCCCTACCGCCGCTGGGTGAGGACAGGGCACAAAGGGTGAAGAGCAAGCTCTACCCTGTCCCCGCCTGCTGCGTGAGTGCCTGCCTATCAGCGGCAGGGACTAGATGAGCAGAGAGGGGGCTTTTCTCGTGCCCCCCAATATTCTGCGCCTAGGGTCACAGCCCCCTGCCCTCTGTTACACCACTAAAAATACCTTATAAAACACAACATAGGGCTATAAACACAGATCACCTCCTCACACAAAATCTATTTAATTTAATTAAAGATGAGTAAAAAAATATCTTGCAATACAAAGAACAGATAAAAACCTACATATATTATATCAAGGGTGCTAGGATATTTCCCTCCGCTTTACATTTGCTTGTGTTGTCTCCATCTGAAGTTTGAAATGGAACCCCTATTTTAAAAAAGTAATCATTTATAGGTAAATAATTCATGTGTTGCCCATGTCCTTCATACATAAAGGTGGCACATAAAATTTTACCCTGTTATGTCTCCCCCACCCCACTTTGTAATAGTCTAAATTTCAGCAACATGAATCCCTAGGTAGTAAAACTTCTACAACATTACGGGCAAACTCTTCAGGAATAAATAATATAATTCCTTGTTTCCCTCTTATAGAAAAAAATGTTTGAATGCAATTTCTATATTTCACAGTTCACCGACATCTCGGCAAGCTTTCTTCCACTGCTTCAATGGTGCTACTTTTAATTTTATCCTCCTTAGTCCTAGTAATTAAAGTGATCAGCAGTGGCATCCCAACGGCTTTGACACAGCTACATCCCCCCTAACAGACTTCTGCTTTTAAGGGGAATGAGAAGAAAAAGAACTAAAGTTTCATTTCACAGGAACAAGAAAATCAGGCCCCTCGAATTCTTAACTTTATCCAATTGTTCTTTCAGCAGCCTTTGGATCTTAAGAAGCAAATAAAAATGGCTGCCATTAGGGGGTCCTTTTTGTACTTGCCGCAGATGTCAGTGAGTGACATTGCTTTGGCCAAAAATGATGCTGTGGGTTTGTGAAGGTGAATTATAATGTGAGAATGCAGTTGGTGAGATGATTAATCTATTCATAAACCCTTCAAGAAAATAAAACATTTAAGCCCACAACACTTTTTAAAGAACAAAACAAAGACCAGGTGGTTAATGGATTAGAGAAAAAACAAACCCACAATTCCACCAAAGGTATTTTTTTCTGTTTTTAACAATATTTTACTGAGTTTGAACTAATTATCAATATGTTTCACTGCATTATATAAAGTTACGCAACCCTCCCCTACCAACATTCATTACATTTGTTTTATATTAACACCCCCCCCCCAAAAAAAACTTCAGGGTACAGAAATATAAATAATATTCATTAAATCAAAATTACTGTGTTAAACATAAAATGAAAATATTGCACTGCATTACACTGAAAGCATTTAACAGAACTCTCTCTCAAAATTGTCCATGACATGCCCCAATTACATAATCCAGCTAAGAAAAAGAACTTGACTGCTACCCTTTTCATCGTTAGACAGCAAGAACGGCTTTGTTATTAGCCATTTAGGAGGTAAAAGAATTCTCCTTCTTGTCCAGAGGCAAGGATTACAAAAAAGGTACCTATTCACAT